>NC_051159.1:85118633-85146133 GCF_013339745.2 Dermacentor silvarum
TTGCCCAGGAGACGCTGTTTTTCGTACGCTAGTTAATTTTTCTCTCAATGCTCCATCTGAAATTGATAGGATATACTATTGATGCAGCTCTAAACGGGATCACTCACCTTGTTCCTGTCAGTAAATAGTCCCTTAACACATTTTTTTTAGGCTGCAAACACACGAGCCACTCAACTTCAAAAGGTTTTTTCCGAAGCTTTGAACGAACGAAAGATCCCGCCGGTGCTATCGAACTATTTTGCCTTTCAAATCCCCGAGAAGGAAGGGAACGTTGCAGCAAGAAGTATATTGATGACCACATGTTGATCAGGCTAATCACACGTTCTTCTTTTTTTCTTTTCTCTCTCTCTCTTCCGAGACAAGCAGTATGCGACAGCGCTGCCAGGGATCTCTTATCATTCGGTCCCAGAACTCATTACGGCCACGCCACCGGCCAGACCGTCCAATTCGCCCAATTAAAGGAACCGGTCCCACGGCTCCCTCCCGATCACGTCGTTGCAGAAACGCAAATCCTAAGCCTCTCTGCCCTGGTCGAGAGAACACTCGAAAATTTAAATTCGCCGGCTGGACTTCATTAAGCCGCGTATGCATGTATGCGTTTGGGGACCATACTTCCACGTCTCGGGGATACCGTCGCCCTGATTGCTTCTCGAAGTCTGCCGGATAAACGCGCAGCGCGCAAATCATGAAAAGCATAAAGCGTAGCACGTGCTCGCGGCACCGCCGTGGTCGTTATGATATGCGGGCGGCGCTTCCCACCTATTTAAGCGTGAAGCAGTTCCTTTCATCTACACGAGGAGTTTTGTGCTGATTAGCTCTGCGTAGCTTTTCATTGTAATAGCTTGCTAGTGGTGTAAGGCTTCGAAGATGTATTTTCAAGTTGGCCCCGTGAGGTATAATACGCTTTTGTTACTCCCCATACACGGGCGTCGGGCGTCAGCTAGCACTGTACGTAGGGTGTTAAAAGCTGGTAGCGTTGAACGTCATCGTTATCTCGCTTTTTCCCGAAGCGTTATTGTTTAAATTTCTTGTCGATGCTGTTGCAAACGCGTCTCCTAAATTCCTAGTCTAGCGTGGCTAGCGCAAGTGAAAAGTGTCTACTCTCCTGACGTCTCGCAAATGGCGTTCTTACGCCCCGCATACATATTAGATCACATTCAAAAGGCGTTGCCTTGATGAGAAAGTGCTGCCATTTTACGTTCTTGCGGGCGTCACCGGCTCTTGTTGGAATTTACTGTGGGATTCAGCAGGCGCTTGGCTGGGAAAGGACAGCCGTTTGCCAATTGGCATAATGACGCTTCTTGCGACCTTTTCATTCCTTTTAAACATCCGCGTGCTTGCCCTGTCAAAAGCATTTAATTAAGTGACAGAATACTGGTGCATGCGAGATCTGTCAAGAAAGTTATGTTGCTAATTGAAGGGTATGCGTACTGGTGCGCAGAATTTTCCGAAAGAAAAAAACAAAAATTGCAAACTCTTCTGCATTTGTTCATTGTTAAAAACACTCGAATGAAAAAAAAAAAAACAATAACAACAACCGGGCTGCAATAACGCGAGATAGGGTGATATTGATGCTGGGTGTGCCCCTACACTTTAGCGTGTTTCTTTCAGGTGACTACTATTCATTGCATGGATAATAGAGGACCCCTATTAGTGTATACTTTTCAAACCAGAGTGTCAACCAGTTAAGTATTCCTATTCTGCGATCACGCAGTCGGAATATACTTCTGCAGGCAATGGATTTTCTAATTCAGCAAAGTCAGAGATACAATTGAAGCTCGTTAGCGTTGTCAGGTTTAAGCATGCTTTCCCATACGACGAGTAATAATAGCGAACCTGGAGTACGTCAACTGCACGTTCGCAACAATAAAAAAAAAAAGTTAGCAAGCGAGCAGCACGCATGTTTTACGTCGCACATTAGAGTGATACGAAGACACAGGCACAAGCTCCAGCGCTTTCGTTATCACCCACGAGAACGGTTTATAGAACCTTTCTATGCTCCTATTTTACGATATATATAAAGAACGTACTAAAACGTGTTTCAACATTGCTAAAGGGAGCATACTTCCGACAAGAGAAAAACACCACTTCCGGCATCGAAGCAGCGGGTAATAATATTCTTGTCTCTGTTGCGTTCCCTTAGCCTAACGCCCGGTTATTCTCAGTCGTAGTCAGTCGGAGTTACCTGGAAACCTGTGCGCCGAGATCGTTGTCTTGCTTGCGTGACGAGGCGGCAGCACTTCGCTAGGTTTGGTTGCACGAACCAGTAGCTGATGAGGCTAAACCCGTGCATGTTGACGTGACCTCGTTTCTGGCGGCGGCGGACCAGAATTGCTGAGATACGAAGCGTCGAAGAGAACGAATGCGGCATTTTGTCCCTTGTTCCGGGATGTGCAGAACCAACCCGACTCAACTGCCTTTACTTGAACCTTTCATTCCAAAAGCGGGTCTTGTCAATGCAATCCGCACCTTGCAGGCGCAGCGACACAGCCAGCTTACACAGCCCAACGGCCTATAGCGTTTCCACGAGGCAGACAGTCTTCTCATCTCAGCTCGACAAATCGACGCAACCCGACGTTCTCGGGGTCACGTATAGAGACGGCTTGAAAATTTCAAAAAGGCTCGTATCTCCGCTGATTCAATTTTCGCCCACATCATTCAGCAATGCTCTTTCCCTGAGCTTCTTTCTTTCTTTTTTAATAATGGTTGCCCTCGAGGAAAACTGGGCAACGCGTTAACAGTTAGGCGCGTAGAAAGCGCCCCACCAATTTGAAACAGCAGCAGCCGCTTATAGGGGCGCGCCAGCGAAGGGTCTCTCGTGCTGGACAAGTTCTTTCGTCGCAAACAGCCGGCTGCTTCTACGGTAACTCCCCCCTGGAGCCGCGGCCCAAAAGAGGAGAAGTCGGGCAAACGAACGCGAAGGTGTTCCCAGTCTGTGCCGAAATGACTGGAGCTCTCTTAAAAGCCCGCGCTCCGGTGGAAAAGGCGTCGTCCTCTCTCCAGCTTCCAATGCCGCCACCTCCAGCAGCGTACCTCGCCTCATTTCGCAGCGGGGGCCAGCGGTCGCGACGCTTATCAGAATGGGAATTCCGCGAGTGTCGCCGCTAAAAGCGAATTATACTCGGGTAACGGTAGTTCTCCACCTTCGTTCCGAGCAAGACGGCGTTGGCTATAAGCGGACGCGGCGCGCGCACATCCCAGGTGAGAACTAATTAGCGAGGAGGTCGCTTCACACCTTCCACGCCGACGCGTTCTTTCTCGCTTGTATCCTTTGCGTTGTTGCAACGAAGGCAATTAAGGCCGAGTGAGAGAAGCTATGCAGGGGGCGATTAAATGTGTAAGAATGCATCGCAGCAGGCTATACGAATGTGCACAATTCATTTCGACTGCACTAACATTTTCAGGTACTACACGTGGTATTAAGGACAGATAACGGCTTGGTCTCAAGCGGAGAGTTCGTAATAATAGAAAAAAAGTATCTGCGATCATATTTAACAATAATCTGGGAATCGATCGCGGCAAAAAATTATCTTCATAAACGCTTTTTCGTCACGAAGCAGGAAGTGTTGCAAATCTGCGAATGCGGAAACAATGGAAGCCGGAGAATGCGGCAAAATGACGCTACGAAACTGTTGAGAAAGAACGGGAATGCTTTGCCATCCAGGAAACATTTACGAAAGTCACGTAATTCCTTCCGTTTTGCTTTGCTGTTTTTTTAAATTAAAAATGAGTGTGAAGTCTTAGTTAATCTGCGGTGATGACAGTGGCTAGTATAAAGAAAAAAGGAACCTTGAAAAGTTGGCGGCCATGAAGCTGGCGGCCACAAAAGTTGGCGTTCACAAACAGAACAAAACACAAAGGGTATCCGGGAACCAAAGACCTCCAGCGATCTAAAACACAACCTTCCCTATACTGCGTCTTTTCTGACAACTGGCGGTGCATTACTCTACTCCGAAGCACTTTTGTCGCTGACTTAGAGGTGCTGCGATTGCTTTCAACTTCCATATAACTTTTCTTCAATCCGGATCCGCTTTGCAATGCTTCTCGCCGTTTCCAATAAAGCGGCTTTCGGGCAGCTTCACAGCGCTCTTAGTCATCGTTGCGTAATTTCTCTTTCTATATACTCACCGCGGTGTGCACAAAAGGCGCCACTCTTGAATTTCGTAATGGGGGTGAGAACCGCGGTGGACACGGTGCTCGAAACAAGTTCTTTCTTTACGGATGACACTCTTTGCGCCAACTCAACACCCTGAACACCGAAAGGGCTGAATGCATTCGACCTCGGACTCAAGTAGACGACCAGCTACATTTCGGAGCTAACAAATAAAGAAAAAACGCGCGGGAGCACAACTTTTGTTCACAAATTCAATGCCGGGTGCTAGAAGTTGTTTGCGACACTCCGCGTTACAACAGTCGCCGATACCAACACCGTTTCGTTTGGTTCTTACTCTCTCGACTTGAGCAAGAGCCACCCGTCGGGCTATATCGGGCAGCTTAACGCCTTTGTCGTTGGCTGCGTGTCAAATAAGCCCCTACCTACAGCAGCCGAAGGGAGAGGCACCAAATAGCGTGCTCGTGAAGCTGCAAGAATCGCACGGGCCTAGCAATTTTAGCGTCAGCGCCCCAAGTGAAACATCTCTGTTGCGCTTCTCTATAGGCATCACTGTCAAAGCGGCAAATCCATTGTGTCGCGTACAAGAACAAACCATGTTTTCTGTCGTTTTTTCGTCGCGTTTTGAGAAAACGCATCAACAACACCGGTTGAAAGAAAGGGAGAGATAAAAAAAGTTGTTGCGAGAAAAACGTAAGAGAAAGAATCAATTGGAACGGCCCCCAGATGTTAGGCAGAGTTGTTGAGTATTCCGCCCGGGTTTTCGATCGGCCTCAAGCCTTTATCCTCCCTCCCAGTTTCCACACTTTGCTCTAACTTCTTTCTTTAATACCCATGCGTGAAAAAAGAACTATACTTTTCGCCGTAGAACTGTGCAGTTTTGGAGTACCTGAAATAGCATTCTCTAACCAGAAGCAAATCTGGGAAAGGCGTTCTCACTTTACAGTGTTCTTAATTTTCCCCCTGTTCTCATGCTCAAAGCTATGGTTTTCTATGATTGGAGCATACAGGAACTCTTCAGCAAACCGGCAACTCTTGTCCGCAGGAGGAGGTGACCGTGTGAATGCAAGCTCTTTTTGACTGACGCGAGCCTCTAAAGCTTCGCAAGGCTGCACCGTTTTGTGGACACGAACCATGCGCTCCGAGTTGACTTGCCGCGTCGCGTGACGTGCTCCGCCTGGCTTGTGTCTGGACCAGCGGCGCAAGCCACTGGTGGGGCCCGAGCCTCGACAAACACCACCCGTTGCGCGATAACACAAATGAAAGCCAGCGTCGTGCGCGAAATCGGCAATTCAAATCAGCCGTCCGGGTATGGAATGATCGATCACAGAACAGCAGGGAGGGAGCCCGACGATTCTATTCATTTTTGCTTTTTCTGTTTTTCGGCGGGGAGGTCGCGAATGAATGACGTCGCCCGAACGAGGTGAAATTGCCTCGCCGCGCCTCGCGTGGGCGTCGCGCGGCAGCTTTTTGACAGGAGAACAACGCCCGGCGTCACTTCCAGCAGATGGAGACCGCGCCTGTCGTCACTTTCTCTGCCAGCGGTGCGGATAAAAGCTGATCCCGTAGATCGAGGCGCAGCCGCCGTCGGCCGAATCGAGACTATGGGCAAGCCACACGAAGCCTCATCCGGAGCTTTCCGTGCCGAGTCGACGCTGGGGAACGCAGTCCTCTCGTCTCAAAGGTCTGGTTCCTCTCCGGGGATTTACAAGTCGTACGGTGACCCGCATTTCCGACGCACAAAGTCGCAAGGTGTATTCACACTTGAGGATTCCGTGTTGTTAGAATTCTGAGACTCGCTGCCCGATGACGTCACCTTCTTTATATGTGGAGGTTGGTTCCTGTAGTTGCTGGGATGCGTGAGAAGTCAGAAATCTGTGAATGCTATCGCTTTCCACTGTTAAAGGCGAAGCTTAACGTCCTCCAAGTTATTTTGTACCTCCTTTGATGCCCTACCATTAGGAGTTTCGAAGTGAAAAAAAGTGTACGTAATGTTTGGGAAGCCGAACACGCGCTGTATATATATATATATATATATATATATATATATATATAGATTAACAGGCAAGAGTGTGTCATGTGAGCTTCTTAACAATACATTGCAATGTGGTGAACGCGGATTAAATCATGAATCCGGGAGATCAAAGAGGTGGGACTTAATGCCAATGTATTTCTGTCGCATTTAGGGCTAAATTGACACTTAACTTTTTTTTTAACCAGCGAAGAAATAACACCAGTAGTATGAAGCACAACCAATGGGGGGAAAATTTGGCAGGGACACTTAAGTCTTCTTACATGTGGAAATGAACAGCATTATAGGCCGCTCTGGTGAAATACTTTTTTTCCGCGCATTCCTCGGCCACGCAAGCTTTCTCCTGTGTTCTAACTGCGCCTCGGTAAGGCCAGATCAAACCGTGCCAAGCTTCTCAACGCGCTCGCTTGCCCGCGAGGAGTTCGTAACTCGAAGGATCACTCAGCGGCGTTCAAATGCACATTAATGCTAATCATTTTATACACTCATTTTGTACACTCAGTTTCTACACGTATGAACGTGGCGCCACCTCCAGTCTATTGGCTGCATCGTCACGTGCCCAATGACGCACGCACTAGGCACACCTTTAGTCAAGCTGAACTGTGGAGCCGCCACGGCGTCGACAAATCGTGCTCGTCTTGCACCCCTAAGGCCCAGCTTCGATTCCCACAGAGACTGAAATTTACCAAATTTGCTTTTCAAAGCCATTGAATTACTTTTTTTTACAGGAAACTGACTTAGAAATTTGATGTCGATCCGAGCATTTCTGACATGTTTCTAATCTTTGCGCCATCGCCCATTCTTGGTACCATCGCTTGGCGGCGACAACGACGACGCCTGATTTTTTGGTAATGAGGCATGTAATGCTTTCGCATTAAAAGAAAGAATTGTGTGATGAGAGTGCATTCAGCAACAAATTAAAAGAAAATTAAACATCCCGCGCAGTCTTTGTAATACAGGAATGGCAGCACTAATACTATATTTAACAGAAAAAGAAGAGACTGAAAATAAAGGTTAGTGACTCGTAAATTAACTGGGAACGTTTCTTTGAAATGCAGTGGGATTGAAGAGTACAAGTAGAAATACCACGAACCGGTGGTCATACAAAAAGCTCGAGGCCTGCGGTGAGCGATCATCATGCGGGAATTCTTTTAAATTTGTCAGGTTTCGAAGTCAGAGCTGGCATTGAACCGCGTCGCAAAACTGTCGTTCAAGTGCAATCTCAATGACGACACTCATGATTTCACCTTCAAGCAAGATGATACGTCTAATAACATTAACGCGAGGATTCCTCCTTAATCTGACGCACTAGAAGTGCCCCCTAGTGTGTTGGTGCGTGCGTCCTTGTCTACCTTTCCCTTTGTTTTCATAGCAGGAAAAGCTCTCGCTGCAGATATGCAAATGCTTTAAAAAAAAAAAAACATGGCCCAAGCACTCCGTACAGATGGTTAACCGGTGAAGCTGAAGCGTGCGGCCCCGGTGTTTAGCAGTGGGTTAATCCCGACGCTGTATTGAAGCGTTTCTCAATTATTGGTTACATGTTTGTGTTTATAGTGGATCGAAAGCGGCAATGGCGGGTGGATGCTGCTAACCACGATGCCGAGCTAACTCGAGATATCGAACGCATGCGACAACGGCAAGCCCAGGAGGAAGCGTTGCGGGCAGAGCAGCGTCAACGTGGCAATGGCGGAAACGCGTTTGCCGGGTCCAACGCCCGCTTTCGGCGGAAGTTTCTCGAGCGGCACTTTGGCTTTGGTTGCGACGAAACGTCCACGTTGAAATCGCGCAGTGGAACGCAAGCGCCAATGTCGATCGGACGCTGCTAACCACGACGCCGAGCTAACTCGAGATATCGAACGCATGCGACAACGGCGAGCCGAGGAGCCGGCGTTGCGGGCAAAGCAGGTATGACGCAGAGAACGATGTCACTAAAGGCACTGCCAATGACGTGCGCGTTTGGGTGCGACGTAGAGAACAACGTAACTGTCGGCGCAGCCAATGGAGATGTTTAGAGAAACATGGGACGAACGGTTTTTCGTTTCGCCTAGCCAAATACAGCTTTCGCTGTAAAACACTCGGCGAAAAGTGCCCATCACGGTGGCTATATTATCAAGCAAACAGTAACCTTCGCCCACGTATGGTTAGTGACTGTACGCAGGGGGAAGGGAGTTAAGGGATAAATGAATGAAAGAAAGAAAGAAAGAAAGGAGAGGGAGAGAGGCACCGCTGCAGCAGTGGTGCCACGTGGTACCATACCATACCACCATACCACGTGGTACTGGTGCCTTCATGGGGCATTTAACTATTTCATCCATCAGTAATGGTGTTTACAAAATGTGATACGGCAGACGCGCACTTCACTAAGGAACCAGAAGCTCTGCCATAGAATAGAAGTTATAACATTGCAACAATTTCTACACTTGATTAGTGCTAGAGACTTGCATTCAATGATGCTCTTTCATAATCCGGAAAGAAAATCCGAGTTGCATAATGAGTCTCCTTCAGCTTCCGGACTAATTAATCAAGGATTAGCGTGGCTTCATATTTCGGTGCGAGCATGAAACAAAAAATGCAGATTATTTCTGGTCGCTATCATGGTAAAAGGCATAAAACCTAAGCAACTCTCCAGCAAAGCGAAGTAAAAGTTAAACGAAGGGAATTTGGGAAGCACGCACGAATTACTGCTGCTTCTCGCTCCTGCCATACTACAATGACTACAATATTCCGTGGTCATTAGTAAGATCAACCATACTAGGGGGGGGGGGGGGGGGGGTTGGGGGGGTTGACCGGTCGCGCTAGAATCGCACCATCCGCCGGGTCGGAGGCAGGATTATCGTAGCAACTGGGCTTGGATGCAGTGAAATTATCCACGCAATTTTTCCTTTTCTCTAATTCGTTAGCATCAACATTTTACACAATAATACTTAACGTTCGATTGAAACTAAACTCTAATGGTAGGGTGCTTCGTTTTCTAGAAAAATCTTATAATTCCCGATTTGTGCACCTCGAACATGTTTTATCAAAATAGGATTAAACCCGATTTTTCTCCCAACTTTGCCCTTTCGTAAAGGACACTAACAAATGCAGGTTTTACAAAACTAATTGACGTTGCCGCCTTGTATGAGCAATTAGCCTCATACAAGGTTTCCTATTTTTATGTCCACTGCAGGACGAAGGCCTCTCCCTGCAATCTCCAACTACCCCTGTCTTGCGCCAGCTGATTCCAACTTTGCCGGCAAGTTTCCTAACTCTTTATTTATTTATTTATTTATTTATTTATTTATTTATTTATTTATTTATTTATTTATTTATTATTTATTTATTTACAGTAGCTTACTGGTTCTTCATTGGAGCATATTGTAAGAGCGGTTATATAGCTAACTATAGATATGGTGGCACATACATTAAAATAATTAACATAGATATGCGCAGGAAAGGGCATTGTCACACAGAGAGAAGACAACAGCACCACGCGCGAAAGCACTGAGCAACGTAAAAAGCTGTTTATCGCCACAGTACCCACGGTCAAATGGGAACTTCTCGAACTGTAATGGAAACGATATATTTTGATGGGGGCGAAATGCGAAATTGCCCGCGTACCGTGCATTGAGTGTACGTTAAAGAACGCCAGGTAGTCGAAATTAATCCGAAGTCTCCCACTACGGCGTGCCTCATAAGCATGTCATGATTTTGGCACGTAACACCGCAGAATGGTTTTTTGGGGGAGGAAACGATATCATCAAGAATATCTTTCCAGTGTGAAATGCCATGTAGAAACGCTGGTGAGTTAAAAGGTCCGTGTCTCTCCAAAAATACGCTTGCTGTCTAGGTGACTACGAAGCGGTCGAGACACGCACAGTGGTGTTTTAAAATGTGGGAGAGATAACCTGGTATGATTGACCTATCCATGAGGCAGACATAAAGGGAAAATGAAACGGCAAATATCAAGAGACTAGAGTGAAATGTCAATTTTCATGTTCAGTCACGCTAGAATTGCGGTCATATTTTCCAGAAATGATCCGGGTACCCCGGTTTTGTACGCGTTATAACTTGGTGCCTATAAGTAGTCTTGGTGAAGGGACCATATTGATTGAGGTAAATACTAACTGCGTCCGAATGACGTTTCATTACCTAGCTTACGAATGTTACATGACGATTTAAGATGGCAATCGTGCCAAAGCGTTTGGGATGCTTTAGCAGAGATAATGGCTATATGTGAGGACCACGAAAGATTGGGTTTACGGTGCAATGCTAGATACTTGTAGAAATGAAGCCTACATACGGCAGATATGTTAGTAAAATAGAAAAACTAAAAGTTAGATTGCTTGCGACTGAATGAAACAAGTTGGCATTTTTTTTTTTTTTTACTTTAGAACCATTGACCTTTTGCTGCACCATATGCTTATAAGGTTAATGCCATTTTTAGGGCAAGATGATCTTCGGAAGAAGTTGTTTTGCTGTGAACGACACAATCATCAGTGAAAAGCCGAGTACTTGAAATGTTAGCAGACAGATCATTAATTAAACCAACAAAAAAATTTGACCTTGGAACATTGGCCCCTGAGGGACCACCGAAGTTACATCAGCCAGAGTTGATGCAAGTTTACTAAAAAGTGGTAGGCGACCTTAATCTTTGACTTAGGTGCCTCTTAGTGGCACTCACACCTCGGCGCTAATTCCAATTAATTCTAATTATTCCAGACATTTCAGTAACTCAACTCGTAACTAAACTTAAGCTCGATCTGATGTCATATTTATAATGAAACCCTTGAATTTTGTTCTGTACTAGTTTTTTTTTCTAGTTTTTTTCTGACTTATTTTGAATTTCGGCCCCGGTCGTCTCAGAAGGTGAACCGGAAGTACTGCGCAAGAAACAAGAGTGTCGCTCGATGCTCGTGCCACCAATAAATCCAAATTGTTGACGTCACGCCGTCTTGGCGTATTGACTATTGTGTTGCGCTACTAAGCCGGAGAACGCGAGATGAAATCACGATGGCGGCGGCCGCATTTCGATGGGGCTGAAATGCAAGAACGACAATGTATCGTGCATTGGGTGCACGTTAAACAACTCTAGGTGGTCAAAACTAATTCAGAGTCCCTCGCTACGGTATGCCTCGTAATCAAATCGTGGTTCTGCATCATGAAAACATCAGCATGTAATTTTACACTGTTCATGAAATGAAAAAGAAGTTCTAATACAGAATAAAGCGGTAGAGTCTCGTCCAAGTGGGTTTAATTTTGAAAACAACCGGCAATGGGTAACGCGATCAAAAGTTTTCGAAAAATCAAGAAACATGCTGTCGGTTTGGAAGTTATTTTCCATGACAGAATGTAATTAGATTGTAAACTCTACCAAATGCGCATCGCGGGACAGGTTCATTTTGAAGCCGTGCTGAAAAGCAAAAAGAAATCATCGCACAACTACAGCCAGTGCTGCAACTTTCCTGTGGTATAGCTGGATTATGCCGTTCGTTATTCACTCTTCGAGAGAACTGGAGTTTACTCGCAATAATGAAACATTGTAGAGACAAGATCATGCGGCGCATGTTGCGGTCGGAGTGTTCACATATTGTGGAATGACTGCCGAGATTAAATTGAGAAATAGAAAAGCTAGTACGTGCTTTCACAGTATTGCTGAACAGTCGTAATTAGGTTATAGTTACATTAAAGCGCGTTCGCTCACTTAATTAAACTTCAGTTTGCGTACTTGGCCCTGAGCCTAAGTCGTACTCGGCGACACATGAAGTGCACGAACATACGAGAGCCCTAGTTCTGAAAAGAAACTCTTTCGCTCTGAAAATTAAAGAACTTGAGTGCAGAGCAAACAACAGCACACTGCTTTATTCCTGTAAAGTGTCTTTCATCGTGTGAACTCTTGCTATACCATCAGTCATGTGCAGAAACACTTCTTTAATGTAAAACACGAACACAAAGGAGAAAAAAAAATAGTACAGAGACAGGAAGCCAGCATTGATGTTTCAGCACTCTTTTCCGGGATACACTCAACAAATGTTGTCTATGACCGGCGCTATCGCGTACGCTGTATATTAGGCTGATGACAGCACTGTTAGTAAAATTGTGCCTAGTTGCTTAATGAAAACAGTTAGCAGGCAAACATATATTGTACGCAGCGTAATAAAAGCCTACGGGCGTTTCAGAGATACCAAACTGGCACTGATCTAATGAAAACGTAGAATAAAACAGGACATCTTGCGAATTTCGAGAGACACCCACTGGTGACTAATTAAAGTTCTTGTCACCGTCACCGTCACCCACGGTGGCGGTTTACTGGCATTGGTGTTGCGCAGCAAATCACGAGGTGGCGGAATCAAATCCCGGCCACGGCGGCCGCATTTCGATCGGGGCGAAATGCAAACACGCCAGTCTACTTAGATTTAGGTCCAGGTGAAAGAATTCCAGGTGGTCAAAATTAATCCCCCACTACGGCGTGTCTCATAATCAGATCGTGGTTTTACCTCGCAAAACCCCTTAATTTTTTTTTTAATTTTGAGAGCTTCCACCGCACAGACACACACGCACAAAAGAAGCAGCGTACTTTCGCTTTCTTTTGTTGCAGTTCTTTCTTTTTCACCGTCACAGAGTACATGAAGCAAGAAAATAAAACGAAAGGGGTAAAAAGAGGGAATTGCGATAACTTAAGCGCTATAAAGGCTGCAGTCAGTTTTCTCTTTCTGCATCTTTATTAAGAGCGCGAGAACCTTTGATTAAATTAGCTTCTCGGCGATTTCTTTCGCTTTTATTAGAGCTTCTCCGCTTGCGGTTCGCGCTATTGTATTCAGTATGACCTCCGGCACTTTTTTCTGTTGAGAAAATGCATCTGGCAGCTGGGGTCTCCATTCCCCGGGTGCGTTCATTACAGCCCCATCCGCACACTGTGCTTACTTTCTGAGTGAAGAAATAACAAGAAAGATAGAAAAATAAGAAGAGAGAGGGTTAAGATACCACAAGCCTAGGCGACAGGCACGTCGGAGCACTTCAGTAAAGCCGCCAAACGCAATTTCTCTGTTTCTTTTTTTTTCCTTTTATTCGACAGTCCGTCACAGCACCAAGCCGCTTCGTCCATTTAGTGGCGGCCATTCTTTTTAAACGTTATTCTTCCGCAGTCTCGCATATTCGCGCGAAAGTGCTGCGAACGCTAAATGGGCGTTGGGATGGCGGAACCTTAAGGATAGTAGAGAAGTTTAAAAAAAAAGAGAGAAAAAGAAATGTTTTCTAAGGCGTATGCGTGATACAGGGCCCTGGCTAGTTTGCTTTCCCGGGCGCTTCACCGCCGAAAGCTATTTCCGACTCTCTTTGGCACCCACTGCATCAACACAGGCAATCTCTCCCTTGAGAAGGTAAGACTCGCGCAATTGCTCGAGGCTGCCAGGTTAGGCTATAGTCTTCCACCGCCTTCAGCTGGTGAGGAGGGGGGAGGGGGAGGAGGAGGGGGAGGAGGGGGGGGGAGCTCACATATTCCATCTCGCGCACAATATATAAATTAATAGAAGAAACGTAGATAAGTTAACATCCCTGACAGCTAAAATAAAGACAACGAGATCGCGAGTATAGTTGCACCCAGAGTGAGAAGCCGGGAAAGTGATAGCTATAGCGGAACTTGGAAGAACCACCTAAGCTTGTTTCTTTGCACTACTACTTCCCAGTGCCAGTCGCTAACCCCCTCGTGAAGCTATCGTAGACAGCTGCTCGGAAGGAGAGCAAAGTACTTTATGTTTGTATGACGCCAATAACAGGGATGCTCTCTGTTTCCCATGTCACACGTTTTAGCGGTAGTGCTGTCGTCACGCAACGTTGACTAACTTCACGGACGTTAAACGTGACATTACCAACCTCAAGTGTTTTCGCGCAGTGGCCTAGAGGAAAAAAAGAAATCTTTTTACGTGCGAAAATTACGATGTGATTATGAGGCACGCCGTACTGGGGGAGTCAAAAATAATCCTGACCGCCTGAAGCTTTACTTGCCAATGTTCCAAAACTGGAACATACGAAACCTGATTTTTTTATTTTCTTCCCCATCTATCGCAGTTTTTTTTTCTTTTTGTTTTCGCATACTCGCTGATACATGTAGAAAACTTAGCAATTAAAATTTTTATTATCAACCTATTATGAAGCTTTGGATAAATGCTCATAAACAGGCATATTTTGCGTTCCTTCAGTGCCACACGTTTGTTGAATTATTTCGCGGGAAAAAAGTAATGTTGCAATGAGCAAAGCAGAACTAAAATATCGGCATATAGTCAGGTATTACTGGGTAAAAAAATAAAAAATAATAATGACGATCTAGTTTTCAGTTTTCAGAGTTTTATGCTAATGTTCCATTTTTGGAACATTAGCGTTTTACGGTGTCAATTGCAGCGTAGACTCGCGCATGCATTTCGCGTTGTTTTTCTTCTTTTTCGTTCTCTTGCTTTTGAGCGGATATCGGTGTCAATTGCAGCGTAGACTCGTGCATGCATTTCGCCTTGTTTTTCTTCTTTTTCGTTCTCTTGCTTTTGAGCGGATATCACTCAGTTCCATCTGAGGACTCGTATTGGAGCACCGCAGAAGACCTTTGTGTGCCTTTAGTTGCGGCAGTGATGGCACGCAATAGGTTCCGGCAGCTGAAAATGTTTTTTCATGTAGTGGACAACACTCAGTTGAGAGCAGGCGAGAATATGGTCAAGATTGAGCCGTTTTACAACGAAATCTCCAAATGTTTCCACCAGTTTGGAGTGTTCCACGAAAGCCTCAGCACCGACGACTCAATGGTGCCCTATTATGGCCACCACTCCTGCAAAATGTTCATTGGCGGTAAACCTATTCGATTTGGGTATAAGATATGGGTGATGTGCTCTTCAAATGGGTACCCCTATGCAATGGAAATATATTGCTGGGGAAACGAGAAGGACGAGAAGGCACCTCTCGGGCTGAGGGTTGTTAGCAATATGGCATCTGTCCTGCCCGCCCCTAAACAGCACGAAGTCCACTTTGATAACTTTTGCACTTAGCACAGTCTCCTGACGAAACTGGCTGACCAGGGGATTCGAGTGACGGCGACTGTACGCGATACAAGAACCGGTGGTTGTCCACTGAAGAGCTTGAAAGACGTCGGAAGAGAGGAAAGAGGGTCTTTCCACTACAAGTGTGACGGGGTGGTCTATACACATGCAGGTGGAACGACAATGCAGTCTTCACAGTTTCTTCAAACCACCTCTTCCATGAGCCTCTTGGAACTGCAAAACGCTTCTCACGACGTGCAAACGAAAGGGTAGACATTCCTCAACCATATTTGATCAAAAAATACAATGAGGCCATGGGGGGTGTAGCTGTTCTTGACCGCCTCCTCAGAAGTTATCGCCGAAGACTTCGAAGCAAAAAATGGTAGTGGAACCTTTTCAGTAATGGTCAGAACATGGCTGTCGTCGCAGGATGGCTCCTTCACTGCGAGCTTCACAAAAGAACTGATGCCGCCATGACGCACATAGCATTTCGGCGGGACGTCGTCATGTCCCTGCTGCACCTCTAGCAGAGAATCAGTGTGCGGCCTGGACCTCGGGATCATCCGAGACGGGAGGATAGGAAAACCGATGGCCACTACATCATCTCAGCGACTCGGGGGAAGTGGGCAGAGTGCAATAAAAACACGACGAACCAGTGTCAGCAGTGCAAAAAGAGTCTGCACACGAAATGCTTTGCAGCATACCATGGCTTGTGAAGTGTTTACTGACCTACAGCAAGTAAGATGAAAAAAGAAATTTTCGCAAGCATTGTTACAAACATCTATTCTTTTGAAAGGCCTTGTACGACGCTAATAGTCATTCTTCTGTTAACATGAGTAAGCAATCCCCATTTAACAGTCAATAAAAGTTGTTCCAGAAAAAAATTGTGTTTTTCATATGGGAAACGCCAATGTTACAAAAATGGTAGATGCGAAAAAAAACTACTAAGTCTTTGTGAATGCGTCTGTATTTTTATCATAGTTAATTTAGAAGACCAATGCACATTATCAACATCAATTTCAGTATTTTGACTACTACTTCATGGTGCGGCGCTTAAAAGGTTAAATTAATGCGCACATAAAGCTCTGTACACGAGCGTTTCAGCACTTCGCCTTCATCGAAATGCTGCGCCTACCGCGGCTGGAAATGGAACACGTGACCTAGAGCACAGCAGCGCAACTCCGTATCCGCTAGGTTACCGTGGTGAGTAGGTGCCTAGAGGCAGCTCTTCCTGCTCTCGGGTATACCTCTGGTGTCATACCTAAAGTACGGTCGGTTCGCTTGCGCTTCCTTCTCAGAGTAATCGTGCTGTATAGCAGGAACATAGAGGCCTCCTGTACACTTTTGTATTTAAATGCTGGCCGAGTGACCCCAAAACAGGGAGGTTACAGAGAGCAAGTAACTTTCCCAGATGTTGGTCACAGTAAACTGGGTGAGCAGAACGTGTCTTTAACTTCTTTCAAAGTGTGCTGCTCCCACTGTTACGCATATAAGTGGAGGAGCGAAGTGCTCGGTGGAAGTGATCCATGCTCTGGGAACGTCTGAGTTGTAGTAAACTGCTGGAGAGCAGCACCAAACGAGTGCACTGGTACCCTCACATTTATAGGAGTCACTTAGCACTGCGTCGGTTGCCTTCACTAGGTCCCGTCTTTTACACTGTTCCATTTTATACTAGCCGTGCACCGACCAGCCGAGTTCAGCCCACTCCTGCATAGAGAAGTGTGATACTGCAGGCGTTGTAAAGGTAGAACAGACTATCGCAGTATATATTGCGTTACTAATGCTTGAAGCTCTATTATTCCGAATTGGAGGGCATGGTTTGAGTCGAACATTTCACCCTTTCTTTCTCTTTCTCCGCCACTCACAATTTACTTTAGGCTACATAAAACTACAAACGAAGAAAGCGCTTGCATGTTCAAATTAAAAACGCAGAAATAAAAATGTGGAATAATAAAAGAAAATCTTTGCACCCTCCACGAAGTCGAGGACCGCACTCCACTCCTCGGTGGTTACTAAGGCCTTATTTCTGCTACTTGAACACATAACGCGTATTTCCTTTTCTGTCTTCTTTTCACGCTTTTCATGATATGTGAAGACACTCATCTTGGCATTCATTGCAGTGCACGAGAATTTTCCATGTCTTTGTAGCTTATGATCGCGAGATGATACTACAGAGATACTTAAAGAGAGGAAAGAGGTAGATATTAGCGATGGTATTAGACTTAAAGAGAGTGAAGAGGGAGAGCAAAAATAGACAGGCTAATCCAAGAAACATTCCTTGAGTCTGATATTTACACCTATATCGAAAAGGGAGGGAGAGGATGTGGCAGGCAGGTTAAACTAAGTAGGACAGTGAAAAATGAGGGTGATACAGATACACAGCTATGCAGACAATGAACACACACGATACGATTATGCTAATACTGGGGAATTGTTTTTGGCGCTACTGAAGTACAACCTGCACTGCTATCAAGCTAATAGAATGGACGATGGCGAATCGTGCACTCGCTCCGCCACACTGGAACGCCCCGTCTGTAGTATAAGACAAGTCAGCGTCACAACAGTACACAGAGATATGGCACAGTCAGTGGTCTGACAACGATTCTCGGCAGGCCAATTTCACGCCACTTCAAAACTCGAATAAACAAGTGGCATGCTGAGGCGCCTTTGAACTCCAAAGGCGTGCTCATTCTCATTGTGTCGGCCACAGCTGCTACAATGAGAACAGCCGAGCCATGAAACGAAATCGTCAGAGTGAAACAAAGAAAAAAAGAAAAAAAGGCGAGCGAGGCAACAGGAATAAAACTATTGCCCGTAGACCTTCGTCTGGGCAAAGATGAGAAAAAATGGTTCCGCGGGCGAGCTCCATCGAAAGGCGCCCGCTAGGAAAAAGGCGGACGTGCTTCGCCTTTGCGGTTTTAGCTTCGCGCATTCAACCGCAAGTATACAGCGGTAGCAACAGCAAGAAATGTGGCGGCCCGTGAGAGATACGCAAACAACCGACAAAACCCGCCGAGGGAGCACTCTGTGGGAAGCGCTAAACGCCAGAATACGGGGTCTCGCGCGGCTGCGTTTTGGCCGAGGCTAGACGTTGACCAGGCTGCAACTGACCAAACTATCAAGAAAGGCGCGGCGAAATCAACAAAAAACGAACTCATAGAGATGCTGCATGGTGGCCAGGGAAGAAGCAAAGCAGTCTCGCGAGCGCATCTTTATCCGGGCAACCGCTATGGGGCAGCTCCGAAGGAAGGACCGGGACAAATCTTCCATGCACTGGTATTGTGCCAGGCTTGGAAATAATAATCAAATAAAGAAAAACTCAGCACAGATATAGTGAGCGAGGGAATGGGCATCTTAGGGCGTGTTAATATACTTGGGCAGGCTGACAAGACACTTGGCCTTTCGCTGGGGTGAACCTTGCGCAGGCGTCTGTGGCATGGATCGAAGACCTGGCCTGAAGAATAGGTTTATGCATTTGTTCGTATTTTGGGCTTTCTTTTCACGACTATGTGTTGGGCGAGGGTTCGAGGCAGTGCTCGGTATCCCTGATGGCGCAAGGAGTCCGCGTTCGCGGCAAATTAAAGAGAAGGCATTGCCAGGGAGGATAGCGGGGTGACTGATGGTTACGAAAAGTACAGGATCGTTAGAGTGAGCTACCGCATTTATTTCTAGTGGATATACGGTGAAAATTGTGAAGCTAAATTGTGTAGCATAAATAAAAATATTTTTTTTTCATCTTCGATAAGCCGCCGAGATATAATAACTCTGTCAATTAAGCGCAATTTAGCTGTCTTTTGTAACTTCAACAGCAATCTTTTATAAAGCTCCTTCCATCTTTTTCACGGCAGTGTAGATGCTACAGATATAAAAGAGCGATATCATATCTCTACTTTCAAAGCAAATCACAAACACAAAAGAGAACACCAAAGTACTGACAATAACAGTCTCCGTAGAGAAATGACGCAAAGTGTTCAATTTGTACCTGGACTGGCCGGCCATTTTACTTTAACAGAAGGAAGAAGCATGCTACAATTTTCGCAAAATGTTGCGTCAATATTACACTTTTGTTATCAGGTATAGAGCTCCAGTGAGGGCGCACTGGGGCATGCAGAAACGCACCACATAGAATGACCTAAACCGTAACCTCGTTGCCTTTTATCGCTTATAAAAGACCTTTCTTTTTCTTTTGTATGGTATTACTGGGATAGGTACCCTATAGTAGCATTGGATACAACTCATAGAAGATATATTTAAGCGTCGATGAATAAAAGAAAAACAAAGCGTGGACGCGAAAGCGTAAAGAGAAGCGCAACGTACACGGATTCGCCTCAGAACGTTGCTAAACGGACGCACTGAGGGGCGCACGTTCTCATTATGTTCGAGGTTCTTCGTCAAAAGCTTGCTTGCAAGCTAATGTCAGCAGCATTAAGTTCTCATTTGAGCTTCATCTCAAAGTGCCTCTGAGGGGTGTAGGGGAAGGATGAAAAATGTCCCAGTCGATAGACGCTCAGCACTTCAATGGAAAAGTGCCGTGCCGGCGTCACATTTAAAAGCAGCCGTACTGTCCCAAATGCGACGGCCGGTCTTTCGGGCGCCGCCATGCAAGTGTTGAAGCGACATTGACTCCACTAATTTGGCCCTCGCGAAGCACGCTCGCAACGCTCCAAAGGACGGCGGCGCCATGAGCGTTTGCGCCGGTGACTGTGATGGCAAGTGCAGTGCCCGTAAATAACTGCGAGAAAGGCACACTGTCCCCTGTCAACACAAGTTCACGCAGCGTTGATAAGCGCGTGTTGCGCCGAGTTTCCACTCAAAGAAAACGCGATTTGCAACCGCTCGCGGTTGGCGCAGTGCGCGGAGCAACTGCAGCGCGATAGCCGAGGAACCTTGTGCAGAGAACGCCCACGCGTGTGCTTCATCTCGCAAAATTAATATAGCTGGCAATTGTTCGAATACATTACGGGACGCGTTTTATGCATCTCATAACTAACGTGGACGGGCGCCGGTGACTCATTTGCAATATTATGAGTTTTTACCCGCCGCGGTTGCTTAGTGGCTATGGTGTTGGGTTGCTAAGCACGAGGTCGCGGGATCGAATCCCGGCCACGGCGGCCGCATTTCGATGGGGGCGAAATGCGAAAAACAACCGTGTACTTAGATTTAGGTGCACGTTAAGAACCCCAGGTGGTCGAAATTTCCGGAGTCCCCCACTATGGCGTGTCTCATAATCAGATCGTGGTTTTGGCACGTAAAACCCCATAATTTAATTAATTTAATTTACGAGAGAATGGTTGTGTTGCGCAAGAAAATGATGCCCGGAGCGGCAACGTCGATACAAGCCAGACTGACGGAAGAATAGTGTTTCGTGATCGTGCCATTATTTTAAATCATTTTCGTCATTATAATGGATAATTCAAGGCTGGGGAGTACAGAAACCCGTACGGAGGCTGCGGTTGATATACCAGCCGAAGAAACGCAACAGCAACAGCAATAATACGAGTAACAACAACAAAAAAACAACAACAACAACAACATAATAATAATAATAGTAATAATAATAATTGGCTGATGTTTAACTATTGTGAACCTAGTTTCCACGAGCGAAAGGTCTTTTTGGCTTCGTTTGGCAAGAACTATACACGCTGTGTTTCATTAATGCACGCTTCCGCGCTTGGTAAGCTTCTCTATAACGTGCTAATCTGGCCTCCCTTTGCTCCGGTGTTTCAGCAGCCAAATTGCCTTTGCTTGAGATTTCGCAGCCTGCCGTTTAGCTATATCTACTGGATGATTGGATTCGGCCTGTCGCTTGCGCTGAAGCGCACGCACAGACGCCCAGCCGGAGCGCCATCCATAGCGAGACTGAGTGACCAAGCGCCGGCGAAGCAGCCATTAAACGCTCGCCTAGTCACGTGGTACCGCAGCGGCGGGACTCCGAGCGAGCGCACCTGCGACACCTCTCCGCAGCGGATCACGTGGCGTGACGTCACACTTGCCACGCTTTCGCTCCTACTGCTCGCGCTCCGGCGGCTCAATGTCATTGTGACGCGATGAATGACCTTGCGAGACAAGGCGTAGTAGAGCTTTTGCTTGAATAATAATATAATAATAATAATCAATCAATCAATCAATAATTTATTTATCGTGCCCAGGAACAACCGTGAGGTCTAGGTGCTGGCACGCGTATACATAGAAAAAGAAATACAGCAGGGGAGTATCAGTGAGAAAAAAAAAACAATGAATAAAAAATAACAATCTTTAAAAGAAAAGTGTACATACATGTAACCGAAGGCGGAAAATGCATACATAATAAAAAGGAGAAGGGAAGTTGAACATAATATGTGATAATAAGACACAACAACGGAAAGCTCAGAGCAGAACAAAGACATAGAGTTGTGAAAAATATCAGCAGGAGACAATATCAGCAAATACAGCAGGGGAATATCAGTAAAAAAAACAATGAATAAAAAATAACAATCTTGAAAAGAAAAGTGTACATACATGTAACCGAAGGCGCAAATTGCATACATAATAAAAAGGAGGAGAAGGGAAGTTGAACAATATGTGAAACTAAGACACAACGACGGAAAGCTGAGAGCAGAACAAAGACAGAGAGTTGTGAAAAATATCAAGGTCATGAAAGTGGGCGTTATAAAGACTTTGTATTCTATGGACGGTTGAGTGTTGGTGGTGACAGGCAGCAACATGGAAAGGTCTGTGTTCTCTGGTGATCTTGCGCGGAATGCGAAATATGATACAACTGAGGAGTTCGGAGCACATGAGGATACCGTGAAGGAGTTTGAAAAGGAAAAGCAGGTCAGCGCGATTACGTCGGCAGCGAAGTGAGGGCAATGGCATTTATCCAACAGTGCTAGAGCAGGGCCCAGAGTCCGTGTTAGCAAAGCGGTGATGATATATGCTTAGAAACTTTTTCTGGACCCGATCTATAATGTCACTGTTGGATCTAGAAATGCCATTCCAGACGACGACCGACGCGTATTCGAGTTGAGGAAGACAGATTGTTGTGTACAACTTGCGGAACGGTGTAGAAGAATTGAATTCTCTCGTCAGTCTGCAAACAGAGCCAAGCGTGCGCATGCCCCGCATTGCAACGCGTTTAGTGTGAGCTGAAAAGTGTAAGGTCGTATCTAAAAGTACACCAAGATCATTGATCTCACGGACCTTACACAATTGTACAGACTCTACTGACTTTTTTTTTTTTTTACTGAATAAGACAAAGAAATGCTTGCTGTTTTGCGGGTGAAAGTCATGACTTTTGTCTTAGCAGCATTCAAGGTGAGGTTATTATCTGTGCACCATTTAGAAAAAGAAAGCAGGTCAGACTGCAGGATGCGACAGTCATCAACAGTGTGAATTGGCATAAATATCTTTATGTCATCGGCATACAGGAGGAATGAAGAATGCCGAATGGCGGAAAGAACGTCATTAATAAAAATTAAAAAAAAAAGGAGTGGTCCTAACACTGATCCTTGAGGAATGCCGCTGGTTACCATGTACGAAGAAGACGTTTGGCCGTTGACGTTAACAAAACATGATCTACCAATAAGATAACTCCGCAAGAGATTTACAATTGACGAGTCAGCACCAAAGTGCGTAAGCTTGATGAGAAGCAGTGAGTGGCTTACCACATCAAAAGCTTTGCTGAGGTCGCAATATATGGTGTCTACTTGCCCCTTTGAAGTACCGGCGTGGAGATATGTGTCATGAAGCTTGCGAGATTTGTGATAGTGGAGCGGCCGGTGAGGAATTCTCTATGCTGATTCGGAATCAATGTGCTCTTCACAGTACAAGACAATACGTTGTGAAGAGCAAGCTCAAAAACCTTAGACGTGGCACAGAGAAGAGAAATCGCGCGATAATAATAATAATAATAATAATAATAATAATAATAATAATAATAATAATAATAATAATAATAATAATAATAATAATAATAATAATAATAATAATAATTTTCATAAGAAAATAACGCAGCTCCAACGCACATTTTGGAATGTATGTGAAGTGAAGATTTCGTGAAGATGATAATGAAATGCTATAAATTTTCCCATTTCATTCTTGCGTGTTTTGGGTGAAGGAAACTATCACGCGCGCGTGTGCTCTTACGCACCCGTGATACGTAATGTGATAGCTCTTATATTGCCTTCTATTTCCACATTTCTTCTGGTTTAAATATTAAATGTACCACCGGCTTGTTGGCCGATCCCCCATTGTGGCATGTGTAGCAGTATGCAAATCATCATAATCATCATCAACACGCGGCGATCATTCTTTTTATTTATACATGAAGCCTGGGAAGGTAGGCTACGTCAGAGACGGCCATCTCAACAAGGTAGTTAACGTTGGCATGATAGAAGTATACTTGCGATTATGGCCTAATGATCAGGAAAGTAGGCCTATAAAGGTTCGCTTTATTCAACTAATTGGGCTCTTGATGACCTATATTTATTGCAATGAGGATGTTTATGTACCACTCGTTTCATCATGGACTAATTCCGTCCTGCAGTGGACATAATATAGGCTCATGATGATGATGATGATGAATTCCGTAGAAAATAAAGCCAGCAGCTTGGACATCTATGAGGGTAGTAAAGATGGTAGTGCTGTCCTGCATGCAAGCTATTCAGTAAGACAGCAGCAGCCACCCAGCAAGCAGCCATGGTCAGAAAAGTCCGGGAGGTTTCGCAAAGAAATCTCCGGTTTAATAACAACACAAACTATACGTGGTGTTGCGTGGCAGATACACTGTGGCTGCGAGGTGTATAGTGCTGAGAGAAAGTTGTCAGCAATTCATAACGCAGTCTTTCTTTTTTAGAGCAAACAGCTTTCTGTTGGCTCTTTCGCCCAATTTATTTTTCGGCGGTCGGAATTTCACCGCCGATAAAAATGCGTCGATATAAAAGGACGCATGCTCTCGCAACCGGGTTGCATGCGTTCGTCGTCAAACGCCGACCACTTCAGGCGCGCGTGCTGCCAACCGCTACATATTTGCTGCACAATGGCTCTGTTCTCTACGGAATTACGCAATGAAACAGCAAATGCTATCTAAATATTTTCACCCCAACAAATATACGCCATCAAGCGCATCGTTCCTTGAATAAAGCGAACAGCTTTCTAGAAAAGTTCGGTTATTCGCTCGCAACGACAATCATGGTCCATGGTTACTGCGCATTTATTTTTTTTGTGTGTGTGTGTGTGCATTTGAGTGTGTAGCGGTTCTCTGTTGTGATGTTCTCGCAATATCTAGTTTCAATACCGGCTAAACTACGGCATCATCCTAACTGAGGAAGTCAAACTACAATCTGATAAAATCTCTTCTGGTCGAGAAGAATCATGGAGAAAGTCAAAACAGGGGGACGCCCACCAAGAAAAAGAAATTATTAAAAATGATGTCTCGGTGCCATCACGGGAGCCTTGTTCAAAAGAACGGGAAAGGCGCTATCTTATATGTTCTTTATTGCTTGACGTATCGGGTGCGATGGTAGTTCGGGTTAAGATTTCCGCTCTTTCTATTCAAACTTCGTGCAGTTGTCTGAATGCGTGCAGGCTCGAGATGAATGCGCTCATTCAAACTTTTTTTTCTTTGCAAGGACACGTGCGCTATCGCCGAATATATCTCGTCATCAGTAGTGTCATCATGCTCCTCAAGGGCGTCGGTGGCTACTCGCTGCTCATTCACGTAGCTACCATCCTCCTCAAGTCTTCTTTCAAAGTTGCCGCTGTCTACGGTACATTCGTAGTCACATTACGCGCAGGGGGATAGCGTACACGACACCAAATGAATGTCGAGATGCTCCCTGGTCTGCATCTGTTTCGTTTTATTGCGATAGCAATCGTGTAGACACTCGGGGCGCGTTCGCACCGTCATCGCCCACGTGCTGTCCTGGTATCAACAGCGCATGCGCGGCCCGCGCCTTGAGAGTTCGAAGGCCTCCAAGGACGCGCACTGCCTTCAACTGCAAAAACGATGAACCCAAGTGGGCGCATCGTCACGCTCTGCCCAATCGGTGCTGCTGAAGCTAGGGCTTCCGCTGCTGCCGGTATTACGCGTTGCGCGAACACACTTATATCGTGTTTCTGCTTAGGAGCCGTGTGCAAACATACCGTGGCGCCATGCACTGGGGGTCTGAGCAGTACGGACACTAAATGTCAAGCCAATTCTATCTAATGCGTTCATTGGGCGCTGGCAAATACCGACTATTTTATGTGAAACGCCGTGCATAACGCGGCGGCCAGCGTTCCTAGTCATGCTAGCGTTGGGATGCGCTCGGTTTCTGCCGGGATGTTGTTGCTGGTGCACGGCAGCAGTTATCTCGCGTCCTCCGTAGCGCTATGTCACCTCGGCGTACTAATGCACAGCGTGCGATGAGCTAGAGTGCAACGTTAAACCGTGGTATTGCTTTCAACGCTTCGACTTCGGGCGGATCAACTGGAAATTTTTCTTCACCTAAATCAGGAGTAAAAATCCTTGTATGATTAGTGCGCTAACAAAGGAAACGGACGGTGTTGCGTTGTAAGTGAAGCACTGCGGTAAAATGATGGTTGTAAGACCGTGTCAGGAAAAGATCCCACTGGAATATTGAACTTTGCGCTTTTCAACAATTGCTATCTACACGGTACGCGTCATACAGAAGTCGAGATATGCTGAGGACCTGGTTACTTCGTTGTAATAAAATTCGAGGGTGGTGTAGCGGTGAATGCGAGAGAAATCCGTCAGCATTACTTCACACCCCTTTGATGGCCCGGATCCATGACTTAAACCGCGTTCAACACATTGTAAAGTGTTGTTCAGTCCCACCCCGTTGGCTTAGAGGTTATGCTGTTGCGCTGCTAAACACGAGGTCGCGGGATGAAATCCCGGCTGCGGCGGCCGCATTTATATGGGGCGAAATGCAAAAAACGGTCATGTCCTGTGAATTGGGGGCACGTTAAAGAACCTTTGGGGTGAAAAATTTATCCGGAGTCCGCTATTACGGCGAGCCTTATAATGAAACCATGGTTTTGGCAAGTAAAACCCCATAATTCAATCCAAGGTGTTGTTCAGGAGCTCACTGGCACACGTCCTGTCTCTTCGAGGAGCGAAGTGCAATTGACGATAGCCCAGATATATGTACACATACACATACACACACACACACAAGTGCTTTTCTAAGCTCTAGAATCCCCTCTCTACCACATGACTGGCTTCCCACACTTTGCATACATACACTTTTATCCACTTTCACAATCCTAATGCGAACGCATGGAAAAAACGACTTGAGAGATCAGTAAAGTTAAGTCAACCTTCGTTGGTGATATATTTCTTTTTTAATAGCAGTTGCCAGTTCTATCATTTTGAGGAGTGTATTATGTTGTTGTCAGCGTCGTTCAAATGAAGTCTTTCCTTTTCGTGGGCGCGTTCGTTAACGATTTACCTTCCCTAAGTTTCGACAACTGCAGTCATAATAAAAATATATATATGTCCATATAAAAAGAAGCATTCCCAATGAACACTTTATACAATAACTCAGTTTTCCATAAGGTTTATTCATTGCGCCCTTTGTGAGTATCCTAATAAGTAATATCACGAGTATGTAGCATATTTTAGTTCTTAGTTGGGTAGGCTATGCATGAATCGATCAGTATTCATAAGCATGGAAAATATCGGTAATTGCCTGTCATCAACAAAGAAAACGTATGTCTTTGTAAAGAGCTATCGTTACAATGGAGTCGTGTTTCAAAAAAAGTTTGCTTCGCATATTCTTACCTGAAAGCTTGGAGAAACGATGACCCGAGAGTGCGCAATATTTAGCCTCGTTACGTGAATTACAGAGGGAGTGGCTATTTTAGCGACAAACTAAGCAGAGCAGCAGAATCGCGTTGCGGCTGCTGTCTCTGATGTTGTTGCATAAAAAATATGCGTTTGCACAAAAATGGCAAGTTTCTTCAGTTTTTATCAGAAGCAGTAATTCTTGACCGTTGCGTAGAAACGCACGCCACGCTCACGCTTTATGCCGGGCGTTCATCATCCCAACGACGTCGCCTGCGAGCGCTACTTGTGTTTGCGCCCAGTGCAGAAAGATTTGTGGGACACGCAACTGTACAGACAAGGCGAACCGTATGTCTTAGAGCGGTTATCTAAGCTGTTCCTTTTTTTACAGCTGTGTGAGGGGAAGTTCTGCTTTATGCTCCTGACGAAGTGCATACTGGACGGGATAATTCTGGGCCCATGCGGAAGCATCAACCGCGCATTCTGCGCTACGAAAGCACCGCTGCTTTTTACAGCAAAGCTGTTTCTGCGGACCCTGTGCCGACACCGGTTTGCTGAAGCCCTCGTGGCCTGGCGGGAGAGGAGAGGAAA